>NW_024962264.1:38604027-38633046 GCF_019238085.1 Lagopus leucura | reverse complement strand
AGATCACTTGAGGTTTAATTTTACTACTAGAGCTCAGTACAAGCTATTTTACTTCTATTTTAGCTTGGGGAGGAATTAAGTAAGTTTGGCTAATTTGCAGTCATTACAAAAGGGATGGTCTGTCCATCCACAAAAGGCAAGACCATCTGGCTGCCTTACATGTATGCAACCACAAAGGAAGGTGAACATCTGCCATGAGACATGTCATGTCTTCATTTCAGCTTAATTAGGTATTATACAGAGAAAGAGAAGAGAGGTCTTCTTGCTTTAAGATTTGTCAGCAGACTAAATCAAAATTACAATTCCGCTTACTTTTACAAAAGATGTAGCCTTTAACAAACTTACAACTTCTGCTAGTGAAGTCTGTGAAATCTTATGTAGAATGTCTCAAAAAATAGATCAGTGAAACTCACCAACAGAAGTTGCAATTTATTAGATACTACTAGGTACGCTGATTCAAGGAGAGAGACAAGATGATCAGATAGTTACTAAATAAATAAAGCTACTGCCAGCCTAACACGTCTCCTCAACACAAAATGTCAGTGGGACTAAAAGTATATGAAGTGAAAGTACCTTTACCCTACTCACCCTTCACAGCGATTACTGTAAAAGACCTTTGATTTTACTTGCTAGGAAGTTCTTGTGTTGTATTAAAACAAAATTATGTTTATTTTCGCCCTATCTGCTTGAGAGTTGTACAGGAATATGAAACTTCTGCTCAACAGAGTTAAATGGCAAAATGGACTAATACACGTGGTGAATATACTGAAACATGATTTAGAATTGATACAGTGCAATGCACTGTAATTTAATTACCTGACATTCAAACAGACAAAATTCTGGAAATGCAGGATGTGTCACTACATAATCTTAGCTTCAAATCTAATCAGTTTGTGTCATCAGTACAGGCATGGCAGCATCAGAGGACAAGCACGTTGTGCAGGAGCTTGGAGAAGCCTGATCTCTGCATGCTTTGGAGCACAGCCACGCCATGTTGTGCCACCTGCCCCCTCCCAGCTCTCACAAGGACTTCTCTGCTCCATCACAATTTTGAAAGCACCCCAGTTTGGCTTTTCTTTCTCTCTCTCTTTTTTTTTTTTTTCCCCCTATATGTTGCTTGGGTATAGCAGAAAGTGCTCAAATACTTGCCTTGAGCACAAACAGCAAAGGAATTCTCAAAGATTTTCTTTCCTTTCTCCTCCCATTTCTGCTTACAGAGGGCATTTGGCCAGCACACCGGCAGCCTCTCCTGGAGCAAATCAGCTTGCATTCAGGCAGCAAACCACACAGGTCTCACTCAGCCCAGGGATGTCTATTAAAACTCCTTCCATAAGCCCAGCCAGGGATACTACTGGCTGCTTTTCACAGCTTTTTCTGCCTGGAGCAGACGAGGCCTCAGGGAGGTTATGGTGAGGACCTGTTGTCATGGCAACGCTGCCACACGTGCGATCCTGAGATGGCGTCAGGTATCGGGGCACGGCAGCCTCGTGCCACTTCCGCGAGGTGCTGACTTCCCGCTTTGCAGGGCAGCCCCACAGAGCTCTGCGAGGCTCGCGGCTCTCAGCAAAACAAGGCTGCAGAGACCGCATCACCTCTCCTCCTCAGGGCCAGTCCAAGCCTGCATTACCAGCACACCTGCAACCCCTGAGCAATGTAAGGGTGAGGAATTGCGTTACCCTCGGCACGCGGCTCAGCAGGGGCAGGGTTCTGAGGACACGAAGCTTTTGGTGAGGGGACAGTGCAGCTCTGTGCCCTTCAGTGGAACCGGTGGCACTTGTTGTTCACAGTTCCTTGGAGGTACTGCAAACCACACAGGTGTTACTCTACTTTTTGTCTCTTTTCTTCTTCAAGCAATAGGAAGATCCTTCAAAGAGACTCAATCTCCCTCAATTAGAGTCAAGGCTATTTTTTTTTCCTCTGATTGTTACACTCTCAAGAGAAAACTTCAAAATCACTTTTACCTGGGCTTTGAGTGCTGGCAAGGATTGCAGGAAGAAAAGAGAAAGCTTTATGATACTCAAGAATTGCACCTACATTCAACAACACCTTTTCATGCAATGCTATCTGAAATATCTTCATATCCTGTATCAGGTATTTTGCAAAACAAACTGAAACAACATGCAGAAGCAATTTCAAACGTTAATGTAAGACTTCAATTGTTGGAGACATTAAATGAAAGTAAATCCAAAAATCACATCTATTTTATGTGAACCGTCACACAGAAAAATCTTGAAACAGCTCAGTGCATTTCCGTCCTATCAGTTTGTTACACTCTCCAAAATCAGTCACAATCTTTTTCAGCATCAGGGAGAAATATCTGTAAACTGAAGCAAGAGACTTTTTCCATTATTTTGGTACTGCTAAAGAGAAATGAATGACATTCAGCCAGGATAGTGGAAGACATTTTGCCACATGCCAGATCCTCTGTGCAAGAAAAGAGACTTCCACAAGCAAAACTTAAAAAGTAGGTAATAGCTATTTGTGTTTGGGGAATCTGATTTTCAGTAGTACTGAGTGTTCTTTGGATTATTCACTGATGATCATGGTGCTGATTCAAGAAGTTTTGATTTTGACACCCCATTTTACTCTCAGATATTCTATAACATGATGCATAGAGCTGGAGAAACAAAGATGCAGTAAAATAAAAAAAATGTTTGCAACTGTAGAAACATCAGATCTGCTCATATAACACATTGAATAACACCAGGGTATTTTAGAGGAGGTGATGATATCTTCTGCAAATGCTGCTGGAGGGCACGCTGCCAAGTTATTTTATTGATTTATTTTTTACAATGACATTATGAAAAGAGGTTTCCTTAGATAATCCTGACTAGTGACCAGTTGGACCAAAATGGGTGCCTGTACTGCTTATTCTGCATTCATGGTTTTTTGCACTCTATGCAAAAATGAGACTCTGGGTGTCATCATACCCTATAGTAAACCAATCTGAGGAACCTAACGAGTTGAAAACTGTTTTCTGTGGGTTTCCAGTTCAGTTCCATGAACTGGTTCCTGCTCATTCAGTTCTCAAAGCAAGGGAAAGGAGCACGGAGGGGAGCAGAACTTTCCATTTTACAACAGGCTGTTTGACCAGCTTAGTTTTAAAATGAAGTCTTTATGCCACAGTCAACACAGTTATTCCCAAAAGCCAATGACTTTTCTGGTGCAAACTGGTAAAAAAAACCCTACCAGATCTTTCTTTTCTTTTCCTCCATTTGGGCATTGATCCGCATGGTTTTAAACTTGCTTCATTTCAGTTCTACTTGATCTACTTCCAAGCCAGTATGCAAAAAAAGAAACTGGGACAACAAGCAACACTGAAAATAAATGAAGAATGTGAAATTAGTTTAGATAAACATATCTGAGCACATAAATCAGTTATGGGTCTATATGCTCTTTTAAACTCTGAACTAGCCAAAATTGATGCAATTCCACCTTGTTTGGTTGTTTTGGTTTTTTCTTAACTTCACTATAAAGGACAATTATATTTTGGAAATAAAAACTCAAAATGGAATACCACTTCTTTTCACTGTTTGGTATTTCCTTCCATTCTATTCCAGGCTGCAGGGTTTTCTTGTAACCTAAACTTCAGACTTACTAAATTTTCAGAATTTTATAAGAATGCTTTGATAAGTCTTCCCTTGCAGCTACTGAAGTCTATTTGAAATGGAGCAATTTTTTTCTGGCCTTCTCTGACCCATTGCTTGTTTACCTGATTTTGCTAAACGTTATTTTGTGAAGAAAACAAGTAATAATAGTACATCTGATCACAGAATACTGTCAAGGCAGAACGTCTCCACACTGGCTATTTTAGATCTATGGTATTCTATGACAAAAAATAAAGAGTGTGTGAGAAGTCTTATCTGATTTCACCTAAATTTTGAGAAAAATAGTGTCCTATATAGCACGTAGAAGTGAGCAACAAATCTGTACTCAGTCTTTATGATCTCACAACAGTATGTTTTCCTTTTTTTAACCCAGGGTAAGATGTTTCTAAACCTAGTGTTAAGCTGAAGACTTAAGACTTCATACAGAATTTGTACATCCATTGAACGTTTAAAGTGTCTGAACAGGAATTTTGAATGTGACATTTCTTTCCCCCCCCCCCCCAGACTACATTAGAGTTACGTATAGGAAACATAGCTAAGATTTAAAGAGTTGAAAAGCAAACTGATCTTATATTTATCAATTTGAAACAGGTTTCCAACCAATAAAATGCTGGAGATCTGGGGGTAACTTACCTAAGATATAATCAGCTCTTGGAAGAAACATTTTGGAAGAAGTACATTTTCTTCTGATAAATTCTTTGCAATAACAGACAAAGTACCATTAGGAATATCAATAAATACATACTGGAAAAGATTGACTCACCAAACTGATGATAGAGTATCTAACTACAAACTCCTTCTTCTCAAGAAGCAGCCTTCATACAAAAGAGATCCTCTTTTCAGAGGCTAGCTCATAAATGAACACAGGGAGGAATAGAAACCTAGGTCAACTCCTTTTGGTCAATTGCAATTCTGGTACATTGCTTGCATCTGTGCTTCCAGCTCCCCGCCCTTCATCAGGTGCTCAATCATCACTTCAGGCTGTAACATAACAGTTCCCTTACAGACATATTGAACAGAATAGGTACTTTTGTAATTGCCAGCAAGTTGACTTTATGTTATGATTTCTATGACTTTATTAGTTCATCCATAAGGAAAATATTGTCTACTTGTTTTAATTCATTTCATCTTTACTCTGCCACACATTCTCAAGGCTTTATAGAGTGAAAATTGTATCAAGGATCCCAACAAGGCACTAGGTATCCTTAGCTTCCCACAAATTAAAAAAAAAAAAAAAAAAAATAGTAGAAATTCCCCAGAGCATTTACCAACTTAAAAAGCTTGAGACCTCAGGCATTGCTGTCATTTACATCTGGAGTCTACTGCAGATGATATAAAGATGTAAAATTGGAGGCCTGCCATATGCTTAGTTTTAAATAATGTTCCCATGCAAATATGCGGTTCTTTCACACAGAGCCTTTACCACTAATAGTGTTCGTGTAATGACATCCATTTATACAGCCTTGCAATCAACTGCATCTGATGTAATCTGTCAGATGTATGGTTTTCTGGGCTGCTTCTTAAAGATAATGTTGATAGTATTACTTGAAAACACCCCTTTGGCTTTTGGATTCCTGTTATAGATTTTTGTTTTTCTACATGTAATGATTTTTTCGCTCTAAATATGTAAGCGTTTCTTCAAAGTAGATCTATAATAAGGTAGTTTGGATTGTGTGCCTTAGCATTGTCTGCACACTATTAGTATTGGACTCCCAAGGGCTGTATGTGCAGTGAACCACAATAAAGAGGTTGGTGTTCCATAGAAGGGCTTATGTGACAAATTACTGACCTGTTTTGGAGACTATGTAACCAAACCTTTGTCAAGGGCTGTATATAACATTTTTATTCAGCATAATTCCTGTAGTTTTAAGTGTGGTATTTGCCTTATTGAGAGTTTGATGTGGCAGCTAATCAAGAAAACAATTGCAAGATATGGTTACTGACATGATTAGTTGTGTCACTCCCAAGAAAAACAAACAAACAACACATTGCTTTGTGATTCATAACCTACACTGGCTTAACATTTATACAGCTTCTTGCTATATTTGAGGTCTTTAGAAATTCTTCCAATATCCTACTTCTCCAACTCTGTTTTTAAGAGTATTGGAAGGGGCATGTGTCCTCATTTTGCCATAGCAGAGATGTCACTCACTCCACAAAACTATGAGTGGCATTACTACACAAGTGTAGTAGTACACTTCTTTAAGATAATTAATGAAATCATTTTTCTTGATATGGACTTCATAAGATCCTTAAGATAGAAGCCCTTTTCCCAGCTGGAATTTGACCAAATGTTAATAGTTTCAAGTTGCTAAGGCTGATATCTGCTTTTTATCAGTTTAGAGACTTCTGTTAGAGAAACAATCGTGGATTTGCAAAGTCCATTACTTCTTCACTTTCTAGTTGATTAACTAATTAGACTAAATTTTCTCTCCATCATTGTAAGTAATATTTTTCTCACCAAGACATATTTATGAAGCTTGTTTCATTTTCGTTCCTGATTTCTTACATAAATATTAAATAATGAACAGAAATTATGGCCAGGTACTTCTGTGATATTCTCAAAAGTTATTCTGTGACTATGTTGGGGTACTGTTAGGTCACAGCTTGAACTGGTGATTGAGCTCCTAGTGAAAAGTCCCCCATGTGACCAAAAGGAGTGGACCCAGGATGGACCTTGGGTTCATGTAAGGACCAGCCACCAGAGAGAAGTTATTTCTTTGACTTAGGCTGCTTCCTGTGAAGGACTGCTGCATAGCTAGAGTACCTTTGCTAGCTGGGTGAATTTCATTCTTTCTGTATGTGACTCTTTGCCTACCTGTGAATGCATTACCTGGTATTGCTGAGAACATATCAGAAAAAATTTTGCTTCTTCAGAGGGTGGTGATAGATGGGGTTAAATTCAGCTGGTGATCAGTCACAAGTGGTATTCCCCATGTGTCTGTATTGGGGCCTTTCCTGTTCGTTGTCTTTACTGATGACCTATACAATGGGACTAAGTTCATCCTCAGTAAGTTTGCAGATGACACCAAGCTGGCAGGAAGTATCAATCTGCCTGGGGGTAGGAAGGCCCTACAGAAAGAACTGGACAGGCTGGATCCATGGGCTGAGGCTAGTGGGATGAATTTCAGCAAGACCCAGTGCTAAGTCCTGCACTTTAGCTGAAGCCCTAGGCAGTGCTACTGGTTTGGGATGAGTGGATGGAAGACTGTGTATAGGGAATGGACCTGTGGATGTTGGCTGATGCTTGGCTCAACGTGAGCCAGCAGTGTGCCCAGGTGGCCAAGAAGGCCAATAGCATCCTGGCGTGTATCAGAAGTAGTGTTGCCAGCAAGAGCAGGGAGGTGATCATCCCTCTATACTTGGCCCTGGTGAGGCTGCACCTCGAGTACTGTGTTCAGTTTTGGGCCCCTCGCTAGGAAAAAGATGTTGAAGCCCTGAAGTGTTTTCAAGAGAAGAGCAATGAAGCTGGCGAGGGGTCTGGAACACAAGCCTTTTGAGGAGCAGCTGAGGATACTGGGATTATTTCCTCTGTAGAAAAGGAGGCTCAGGGGTGACCTTATTGCTCTGTATGACTACCCGAAGAGAAGTGATGCTGAGATGGGTGTCAGCCACTTCTCCCTTATAACTAGCAATAGGATGAAAGGGAATGGCCTCAAGTTGTACTGGGGAGATTCAAGTTGGACGTTAGAAATAAATTCTCTGAATGAGTGGAGTTGTGCTGGAACAGACTGCCCAGGGAGGTAGTGGAGTCACCGTCCCTTACGTAGTTAAAGATGAATTTATATGTTGTATTGAGGGACATGGTATAGTGGGAAATGTTGGTGATAGATGGATGGTTGGACAGGATGGTCTTACAGGTCTTTTCCAACCTTGGTGATTATGTGATAAGCAGAACAGTCTTTAATGCCAGCATTCTAGTTTGTGTGAAAATTATATTCTTGTAAAATTTTAGGGGCAACTTCAGTTAGATATATGCATTCAGTTGGTCTCTTCTTATAAACAGGTCTTCTCAGAAGCACTCTCAGTTTCAAGGCATTATACTATCTGCCAGTAAGTGGGACATTTATTATTTTCTCTGATCTTGCTATTAGTATAAATACAACGTATGACTTTATTTTATCTAGTATCTCATTGGTACCACTCCACAAATCTTTGTCATTTGTCACACATCTATGCAGATATTGTTTATTTTTGGTTCATCAAGTAGTTTGTGAGGTTACTCAGTAGAATCAGCATCCACAATGTATTTTATTTTCCTGTTACTTTTGCTGATATGCTTTAAATGTTTCATTTATGCCAGCAAGATTTTAGATAGGTGCATTTTTATGGAGCAAAAATGGCTCTGTGACATGCAATGTGCATTTACATGTATTCCACAGTACTATATGATTCTCAGTAGGAAACACAGAAGCTGTTCTTGTACTTGATGATTCTGCTTAATTTGTCATTTTATTTTTGGAACATTCAGCAAATTGAGCTTCATTGTGCTACAGATGTGGCCAACAGAGAATTTGCACTGATGGTCTTAACTCATTAGCATCAGTACTGTTCTAGCTTTCATCTTTCCCATAACTGCTGCTTTGTTGTTTTCTGTTTTTTTGGTTTTTGTTTTTTGTTTTTTTTTTTCTGCAAGTACTCTTAAGTATTTAAATGAGAGCAACTTGCTGTTGTCCTCTCTCTGCACTGGGATTGTCATTTCGGTCCCTGCTGCTGTCTCACATGCATAGATTTCCGAGGAAAAAATGAATTCTGTGAAGTATCTTGCATAATTGTCTATGCCTTTGTGATGTGTATAACGATATGCAACGTTACTTTGGAAAGGCTAAAGCAGTGATCAAAAGTTGAATCCTTGTTGCATGTCTGCTTCATGTTTTATCAACACAGATGGCAAGCAGTGGTCACACTCACTCCTGCAATGATAACCATCACTCTATAAACAAATCCTCACTGGATGACTATTGCAGAGCTTATCTCCTATGAGGTACCAGGAAATAATTGAGGCTTTGTGTACAGATAGCAGTGCTGTGTAGTGCAAAAATATCAACACCAACATAAACTGTAACTTAGAAGTGCTGTGTAGATGTTGTGACAGTAATAGAATTCATACTAAAATTGTTGTATACAAAGTAGTGCTTTAGCTTGACCTGTACTTTTCATTTTTTCTCTCTATTTTAAACTTACTGCCTCAACTCAAATTAGTTATTAGTGTTGTGGGGTTTTTTTGTTTCCCAAAAATGGGAATGTTATTTGAATAAATTTGGAAACATAGGTCTCTGCATGTGATATTCTGTAGGCCTTTGTTATGATGAGAGTAGGCTTAAAATGGAAGTCAAGATCCATTGCCAAAAAGCTGATCCTTACCATCTCTTTTATTTTGTATATGTATGAATTATTTGTGTGCATCCAGAGAAAAAAGTATTGAGCTATAAACAATCATTCTATAATATTAGCGTGGCTGGCTTTTGGTTTACTGGTTCTTTTCAATTCTGATAAACCTCAAAGTCCCAACGCTGTTTTTCACAAGTCTTTTATTTTCCCTTATATCAGCTCATAACCCATCTTTAAAAAAAAACAAACCCTCACCTACAGTTGAATACAGTTGACTTGTGACAAGTGTTTTTGAACAGAAATCTCTCTGCTTATCATTATTTATTTTTAATAACCAAGTAGATTGATTTGTTCTTATTCTGAAATGTCTTGCATGATATGAAAAACTCTTCAATAATGAGGTTTTTTTTGAATTCTGCTGTTCGCCTTAGATTTGAAAGGCAGTTGATATCATTGTCCAGTCTCCAGACCACTGTGTATTCTGCTTATGAGTGTATCAAGACAAATCCTGTTAATAGCCCTACTTGGAGCAGAGCCTTATTATTCTGCAACACAATTAAGATGTATTGCAACATCCTCTCTTCAAAGGGAGTGTCCACATTGCTAGACACTGCACTATTATCTAATATGCAAAAGTTTAAAGGACTTGCATTAAAAATAAATTGTTTAACCATTTTTATAAGTAAACTGTTATTAGAACAATCATGGAATTTACTGAGATGTTGATCAGAAGCTTTTGTGCTTGTAGTGACATAGCTGACTTCAGAGAGCAGCAAAAAGAGTATGTCAATCAAAAATTCAAAAATAGTATTACTTTGTTTAAATCTGATATATGTTTTCTCATATCTCTATATGTTGTGATAAAATGCATGGCTCCTATTTCAATAAGAATAATTATACCAAGAAAATGAATGGCATTTTGTGAAAATCTATTAGCGGTAGAAATACTTGGTATCTGTCATTCAGAGTCTGATTATTCCACTCAACTATTTGAACTGATATGATAGAAACACATTTTTATTATTATTATTATTATTTAATGTCAGGAAATATCATCTTATGATAACAGCTCTAGAAAATGTCTTTAATGGTTTAGCCTTCCACTGACATGTCTGGGCCCTAGGATAATAACCAGAAGGTTCACTTGCTCTCTTCTTGAAACAAACTTTGTGCTCAGAGACACTAAAAGTTTACACTGAGGCGTTACTAAAATGTGCTAAATATAATATATACTAAAAAGCAGGGCTTTATTTTGATTTCCTAACCTGTCAGTTATAGCAAATTTCAAACACTGCATCTCAGGGGACTTCTTTTATGCAAAACTGATATAATATTCAGAAAACTTTCCTACCTTTCCTCCATTAAATTCCTTTTCCTTATCAAATTGACATGATTGCAACTATTAGTAACAACATTATCTCATGTTTCTCTTGATCACACCTTAAAGTTCAATAGAACATTATCCCTGTTGTCATGGCAAGAAGATACAATGCTTTTCTAATCTTTCAAAGCCCTTAATTGCTTCAATTAAAATGATATCATTTGTGTAGCATGTTTTTTCCATAACGCTACCCAGTGAAACATTGTCAAAGAAAAATCTGAAGGAGGCTTACTATAATTCATGTGGGTTTGTTCCATACAAAATCCAAAAATCCTCAAAAAATTACCAGTTTGTCAGGCTTGTAGTCTACTGATTAGTTACAAAGATTCAATGGAAAAATTAGATGTCACTCTGATTGGATACCCTCACAAAAAACGTTTTGAATTAAAATTACAGCAAAAGGCCATTAGTGGGTGCAGCCTGGTCTGTGGTGAAACCTCTGTGGAAATATTTCTGATGTATATACTTACAAGTCACATGCTTGCACAGAAGAACAACAAATAACACAGAACTTTTGTTTGACTATAATTCTGTAGACAAATTATTATGCAGGTGAGAAAATAACTGGATGTGGATATTAAGTACATATTTACATGTTCATAATGGACCCTTTATCTTCCCATCTGAAAACAAAGTAGTAACTGCGGAAAAGGAAGTTTACAGAACTCAGTGCCTTCAGGAATTACCTACAGTATTTATATTACTCTTTTACCATAAATGTCAGCTATTAGATGGTTATTATACAGGATAGAAGAAAAGAAGAAAAATGGACTTTAGTCCATTTAAGTATTAGAAAAATCTTGTGATATTTATGAGGATTTTGTTGAGCTTTCTGACATGAATATCTTAAAGACATTCATGTGTAATTAATGCTAGAAGTTCTCTGCAGCTCTTTATAGCATTTGTGCCTTCTAAACGAGGTCCAAACTATTCTAAGGGCTTAACATAGCAGTAGTTCTCACATCAGTGCCTCAAGGCTCCTGTCTAACTTGTTTTCCTTTCACCATTAGCCTCTTCTAAGAAAAGGTGTTATGGGGTGCCTGTTCAGTTTGAGACTTTTTCAAAGATGAATTGATGTCAACTTCAAGTCAAGATCACCCTATACATAGTTTTTTCCACAATGTTTTAGACCCCAAGCCTAATTATTTCAAGTAAAGGAAAAATAATAAATACTTTATACTCAGAGGTAGTGTTAAGGCTGACAGGATGACAGTATGCCTGGACTTGATGCAACTTAACCAAAGTGGGTGTCAGAGCAGCTGAAAGCCAACTAAAGTCTGTTTCACCAAAGTACAAGAGAGCTGAGAGGTTCTGGTAGTGCAGAACATTTTGTATTTGTCTGCTACAGAAATCAGGCTCCTGTGTCCTTTTGTTCTTTAAGCCAGCCTTTTCCATCTAGCACAATCTGCATCAAACAGGTTTCAACTTTATTTGGTTTGCATGAAGAAGAATGGAAAAAGGATCCTTAGAAGAACTTGAAATGGAGGTTCCTGTACAAGATAATAGTTTTTTTTTTTTTTCTATCAGAATTTTGCCATGAAAGTGGTATCTGCTTTTAGGTGATGATAAAAATTCTGTAATTGTACAGTGTCTGAAGATGACAGTTCTCACAAATTAGCACAAATATTTGCCAGAGCACATGCTTGAATTTGATCCAGTAAAAAGGCAAAGCTGTCTTAGGGGAAAAAAATCAAGGATTTCCAATGAGCTGATAATTCAGGTGACTTTCTTTAGTGTGGTAGAAGTACCCTATTAGATCAAAGTAACAGGTTGCCTAGATGAATTAAAAAATAAAAATATTACAATGGGAGAGACTGAGGATAATCAGCATGTAGAAGAAGGCTGTACAGCATGTAGAAGAAGGCCATATCTGCCATAAATAAATAAATTTAGATTATTCTAGAAACCAAGCAATTATACTCTTTATTTTCCTTTGCAAAGAGTCCTTACTATCTCTAGAATCTGAACACTGTAATTAATCTTGAAGATTACTTTCATATGAGGATGTAGAATCTTGCTGATGAACTTTTAAACATCTATGCTGCACTCAAGTGGGTATTTCAGTGTAGCATGGGCAAGGATAAGTAGATGTATCATAATTTTTATTAGCTGTTCTACTTATTATTTGTCTACCCCTATAATTTCATTTCTTTTTAGTCTGTTCCTTGAATTGAGTAGTTCTGTTCTACATATGTATCTTCACTTAGAAATTGTCCATTCTTTTATAAATTTATTTTACCAATGTTTGAATTTCTTGTGTGACTACTTTCTCCTCTCTAAAGGAACAAAGAAAATATTGTTGATGATAGCATATAATTGATATAATAACATACTATCAGTTATTTGCTATCCCAGACTGTGCTTACCTTGAATTTGGTGCTGCTGAAGATCAAGTATGTATTTTTAGTCGCATTCCAAATGAATTCATTCTTTCCTCAATTACAGGAGGTTTACAACCACTAATTATCTATTCAGCATACATAACACTTTTGTCATAAGATGACGAGAGTCAGTGTGTTTTTCCTTTCCTTTTGACATTCTCAGTCTTGTTTAGACTTGAGCAACCTAAATATTCAGCTATTTGCAAATGCTACTAATTACCTTCCGTTATTAATTAGTAATTGCAGCCTGCTGTGACGTCTTCAGACTAGTCACCAAGTTTTCAAAACAGACATAGATTAATACTTTTTTTTTTTAATCAGAGTATTGTATATATTTTGATCAAGGAATGCCTCCAAACAAGATGTGAATACTCTAATAGTAAGGGACATTTGTCAGTGCTTGAAAAGAGTATGTTAGTTTTGACTGAAGACAACTTTCTGAAACTCTACTTCTAATAGCAGTTCTCACAGGGAAAGAAAGGAGAAATATGATCAGACTCTGGGATTTACCAGAAACTGTAAACAAGAACTTTTTCACTGACTTTTCAGGACAAGACACTGTAGATTGTATATAAGTTTGAATTGATGCTTGAAAACTACTGAACTGACTTAAAAAAAAAAAATAATAATTCGAGCCGATGTTTTTCTTCCTAATCCTCTTCCTATTTTGTGTCCTGAGAGAATATGAAGATCTGCTGTAGTGATTTGGGAAAAAGCGTAACTTGTGTCCTTACCTCTCTAAGACTTGCAGATCTGATTTGTTTGGATTTCATCTTGTACATTGGTCTATCTGTTTAAAGAGGAGAGAGGGTATATCTTGGGAATCTGCTCTGAGAAATGGAGGTTATGACAATGCAGGAGACATTTAATGAATCAAAACATACTTTTTTATGAATGGTTTTGGGTCATGACTTCTGTGGATACTATTTTGTATCCATAGTCAAGTCTACAGTTAGCGCCGCATTCATCTTACACCATGTTCCAAGGTGCCAAATTGCTGCAGTCTGCTAGAGAATGGGTGAAACAAGTTCAGCTGGCAAGTGGGGAAACTGGAATGACTAGCTCTGACCTTAGATGTTGTGTAAAATTTAGTTTTTGATTGAAATCTTAACGTGGTAATAGTCCAGTGGTGCATATAAAAAGTATTGACAAACTTAGCAGTGGTGAATTCAATCATGGTTTGGCCAGTTTTACCTCAACCAAAATTTTTAAGGTTTTCCTTTTGATTAATGTACAGGAACCAGTTGTAGTGATTGGATAAATATTTCAGCTACACATTGCAGTAGCTAACAGTCTTCTCGCATCAGTACTCTTGTTCATTTTCAAAGCAAAGTCAAAGACAAGGTACTACTAAATGTCTAATTTAGTTATGCAGCTTGATGTGAAAGCCTAAGCTGAAAATTGTGTCTGTATGTAATTTCTTAACTGCTGCTCTGAGCTACAGGCTTTTTCTATCAAGGTAAAATGCATTTAACTGGCTCATAATTCTTCTGTCTTCTTTGTGTTGCTTGAGAGGCTCTAAAGAGCTATAATTAGTTTGCCAAACAAATAAAGAACAACCATGACCTTGCACCATGCACAATCAAGAATTCACTACTGAAAATGCTGTGCGTGTAAGTATCTCCTCACCTGTTACATAGCTGCAGAAGCTTCAGAGTCCTTGAAATGACATTGCCTGCTGAATAAAGGAGAAAAAAAGATAGCAATGGATCTGTGCGTCACTATGAAGTTCCCATATTTTAGGGAAATGCAGTTGCATTGTGCTGCTAAAGAAATGGCTGGTAAATATGGTAGACTGTTAATCGCCCTTTCCTAGACTTGAGAGCTTAGTGATTTTCCTTCTCTCTCTCGTTTGTCTGCAATTTAAAACTGGTAATATACAGAGTGTTTTTGTTGTTGTTTTCTTTTGCCCTAAAAGTGGAGTTCAGTGAACAAATGATCACCATATGACATAAACTGACCTGAATCTTTCCATAAAGATTGCTAAGAAAAGTCAGTTTCACAAAGGAGAAAAAATAAATTTAAGTGATTGAGATGCCATCTGTTCAGAGGCTAACCTCAGTTTCACTATCGCCATTTTCCCATATATTCCTTCACCTTTTAGATTGCTTCTAGAACAGCAATTTGTAAATCTCTCTCTTTTTTTTTTTTTTTTTTTTCCAACCTCTTCTCTATTTTCTTTCAGACATGCAAGTTTTTAAAAGTGATTACTTGAGAATATGTCTAATTAGTGATCGGTTTCATTAGTTGTGCACCAAGGAAGATGCACATTACCTCACTAGTAAGTAGTCAGCAGAGGCTTTCTGACATAACAAAGTAGAGTGGTCGGAATTGGATTATTGTTGAAGTGAAGCATTTTGTTTTTATGCAAAGCTTCATGCCTATGTATTAGCCAACAATGATTTTACCTGGTGTTAAGCAGTCAGTGAAGAGTGCAGTTCAGCTTTATGCATTTGCTATATCACTAGTGTAGCTGTGAAGGACAGTTAAAGAAATAAGGGTAAAGGAAATTGGCAGTTTTGTGACTGCCTTTTTTCTGTGTAGCGAAGTTCTTAAACAGTAAGCCTAGAACTACTGCATCTCTTCCTTGGAATTGTTCTTTCTTGGCAATTGCATAATTGTGTAAGGACACAATGTATTGAGTACCTTCTGCTTGCCAGCACATGGCTGGTATGAATGTTACTTAGAGACTCAGTAAGTTCTCAGATTGGTCAGTATTTTTAAAGCATTAGTCATGGAAATAGAGATATTTGGAGGACATATTATGATAAGACGAGCAGTTAGAATCATAGAAACCCCAAGGTTGGAAAAAGATCTTAAAGATCATCCAGTCCAACCACCCACATATCACCAGTGGTTTCCCACTAAACCATGTCCCTCAGTACAACATCTAAACATTTCTTAAACACCTCCAGGGACCATGACTCCATCACCTCCCTGAGCAGCCAATTCCAGTACCTGATCACTCTTGGAAAAGTATTTCCTAATGTTCAGCCTGAATCTCCCCTGTTTCAACTTGAGGCCATATTGAAGCTGCATTCTTGCAGCACGTCACAGACCTGAATGAAAACTTTATTCATTTTAATGGTATGATTTGGTCTCAACCTTGAGAAGCCAGTTATCCTTGAACTTCAGGCCCTTCAATTTATGAGCTAATTTATCTTATAAAACCATGAAAGTTCTGTGTGGCTGATCCCTTGCATGCTGCTGATGCCACACAGTCTTATATCTATAGCCAGAAGTGCTAAAAAGCTAGTCTGTTTTTCAGAGTTCAGTATGCAAACAATGTCATTCTTTGAAGATGGACTCAGTCAACAAACCAGGACCCAATTCCTTGAGTCGGAGTACGTGGGAACGGTGCTACTGGTTTGCTCAGACCCTGAGTAAGCTTCCTCCATTTTCAGAGGGAGGCATAGTTCAGGTCATGGGAGCATGTTCTGGAGTTACAAGCTTTCTTATTGCCCTGAGAGAGCAAACAAACACATCTTCTGTTTTACAGACAAAGTCCTGTGTAGCAAACTCCTGCTTAGGCTTAATGCAAGGCTGAGTAAAATACACAGTATTACTGTTTGGATAGTTTGTTTCAAGTCAGATCAGACACTGAGGATGTTTAGGAACAGGGCACCTGTTCTAGTGCCCTGAGCGTCCTAAAGACAGGACATAACATTCTCTAAAAACGTGCTGATGCTGTCTAGGAAGAGTTTACACAGGAACGAGACAGTGCATTACCTGAAGGCCACACAAAAAGAGCTCAAGGCTAAACAGAAGTGAACTCTTTGTTATCTACAGATTCAAAGAAACACAAAAATTGCCAAACAAAGAAAATAAAAGCTAGAGCACCAGGTTTGGGGATATCTTATTGATTAACAATTACTTAAGAAATAATACTGCTGATGTTTGGCTGCTTTTTCTAGCTGTGTATCTATTTTTGAGCATTCTTCAGCTTTGTTTTCACATTTCTGGCATTTTCCTTTTAATAAGCCTAATGGAACATCATGCAACGGCCTTCAGCTACCTGCCAATATTTATATTAAATGCAGAAGTTTTTGAAGGAAATGGCCCATCTTGTTTGGGTGCAATCAAACCACAGCTTTGCTTGTTGTTACAAGATGCTCTCCTTCCTGACTTTTACCACCCCTGTGCAAATTCATGCACATATTATTTCCTTCATGACAATCAAACGCAGCAAAGAAGTTGCTCATGGAAGACACTGGCAAGGAGTCAAGCTAAGGGCTGTTGAAGCCATGTGAAGAATAGCTGAAGCTGGGGTCAGACTTATAGTGAAGTTGTGTGAAGAAACAAATACGAAACAATGGTGGCAGTTACAGCAGGTGAGATCCATTGGTTGTGACTGCCAGCTCCTCTCTGTCAGCAGAGATTAGATGGAAGAAGGATGTTCCCAGCAGGAGGCTTCAGAGTTTGAGCAGCTAGTTTTGGAAAAATGTTTTCAGCCTAGAAACCACAGTGCTTGGTCCTATCTGATAACAACTTCATGGTGTATAACACAGTAATACTCACTTTCCTCTTCTTCACCTATCTTCTTCCCTATAATTTGAATATTTATGTATATATATGCACATATTTTCATTTTTTGTGTGTGTGTATATATACTTCTGTGACTTTCTTCTGTGATTTGAGGAGAATGAGAACAGGTCTCTATAATAGCTTCTACCTACAGCAAGCTCTGCTCAATTAATGCCAATTTAAGCAAAAGGAACCTTCAAGCTATGTACTTTCTAGGTAAAATTCCTGGAGGAGAAATCTCCAGAAAGGATCTGAGCATGAAATCCTAACTAAACAAATCCTTTCTTTGTGGGAGTTCATATTTGCCTAATTTGTAAGGATGGTATGAGAAGATGGGTGAACTGAATAACAATTTTACTGGGAAAATTGCTGGAGATTTTCCATGTATTCAGCTGGAAAACATCAATACTAGGCTCTTTCTTTCTTTCTTTCCTTCCTTCTTTATTTGAGAAGGAATATGTTTTATTTAGAGATTTTTTTTACCTATTTGCTCAGTCCTCTCTCTAACATGATTTGCTTGAAGAAAATGTATATCTTAGATTATTTAACACTTTTAGTAATGCATATTTTTGTCCAATCTTTTAATTATATTTTATTTTTGGTGTTGCTACTTTCCATGTTTTGCTAAGGCCTCATTTCCCATCTGATTTGCTCAGTTTTCTGAGCACTGAGTCTGTTTTCATGACCTAGATAATATGCATAGCTTTCATAAACAGGAAGTACTTGGCACTGGAACAAGTTTTTCCAAGTGACCACAGTTTTCATTCAGAATGTAAAGAAAACATCCTCCATGATACTACACAGTTTTAAATTTCACATAATGTCTATCCTTTGAAGGGTACCCATAAAATTCAAATTCTTTGTTTGTATGCCCGTGCTCAGAGTGTGCGGAAGAAAAAAAGCATTAAGAGTTATGTTTATTTTACTACCCCATATTTACTGTTATTTCATGAAGAAAATTTTAAGTAATAGAACTTCTAATTGTAGTTATATGGGCAGCATGAATAATCATCACACTGTTTTCAAAATGGATGTTTCCCAAGTAAGGAAGACTGAAATTATTTGAATAAACCTTTGTGGAAAAAGAAGGCCTACGTCTGTTTGAACTGACGTACTACCCAATGATACAGAAATAGAAGATGATATGTTTAATCTGAAATGACTACCTGTAATCAGTATGGTATGAATTTTGTTTCTTGCAGGTTATCAACTTGTTCCAGAATTATGTCTGCTTAACCATGTTTCATTTTATGTGTTTGTTTACAATCCTAAATTGATTAGCCTTTCCTATGGGTTATTATTACCCATAGGAATTAGTACATTATTTTTGTATCTATTGTTTTAACATCCACTCATTCAAAATGTGGCTGTAGTCAGGTGGCAGAATATCCCCTACTCAGCAACATATGCAAGTAATTTTTGTCATTCTGAAATTGTCATTCACCCCGAATGCCTAATAGAAGTATCCTGCAGAGCTCTCTCCACATATTTACTGCAGAAGGACACATTAATCTCCTATTTTAGGATTTGTTTGCAACACTTTGTATCAATAACATCAGTTTCTGCAGCAAAGATTAGGTATCTCTTCTGGATTATCTGGCATGGCATGAATCATATTTCTTTCAAGGGAGCAAGCTTGTTGCAGTTAAGCCTCTTTATCTTTAATGCAACATTCATTAATGCTGAGGTTCTACAAGATCCCATTTTGGGACCCATACTGTTTTGTAATTATGTATTTCCCTGAGGCAGTATCAGATTGGACTCATTGTTTCCAGCATCTCATGCAGATGATCCTCAGATTTGCCTTTTTCTATTCCATCCTAAATGGAATGCTAACGAGACAGAGTAGTTACTAATTGGTCCATCTCCAGGTCTCTGCACTCCTCACTCACTGCTTCTATAAATAGATGCTCCATTTTCCCTGTTGCCAAGGCTTGTAGCCTTGGTGATAAAAGAAGAAAGGGGGAAAAATTGAGTCTCTGAAAAACAATAAAGATGTCCTAGGCGAGATGTAAGCATTTATAAGAGAGCTGAACTTGCTTTACTGGAGTCCTTATAGCAGAACAGATAGGAATAATGTTAATAAAAATAATACATAGCAATGACTGGTAGGACTCAAAGTGTAAAGGAAAAAGTGGACTACCTGCAGATACTACTTACCATCCTAAGAAACTCTATGGGCCATGAAATATTCTTGCAGCTAGTGGATTTCAGTTTAAAGAACCATTTCTCAGGCCATTGTGTCTAATCTGAGGTCTCAAAGGCATAGAAACGAGTAGAAATGTAAGTGTGACGCAGAAGGTGACAATGCAGCCCTCTGCAGTGCAACATCATAGCAGCTTGACTCTTACATGGAGTTTTTTTGACAGTGTAAGCTAAAGAGGCTAGGAAATTGTGGTCACTAGTCAGGAAAGATACAAACCCATTGGAGAGAGTCCAGTGTAGAGCAACAAGGTTAGATAAACTGCAGATAGATAAACTGCATCAAACAGTCCATCTCATTCTGTATCCCTGACACTAATGAGCAGTGATTGTTTAGAAAAGAGGGTAAAAACTAGGTTTAGAACAAAATGCCTCTTGATTTTTGAACTTGTAGTAAATTGGAGTTCAGGGAATTCCTGAATTTGAAGCTGTGTCACCATCATATTTTTTAGTTGCTGTTTTCGTTTAAATGTTGAAGGTGAGTTAATTATTTTCTGGGGGGCAATATTAATAATACTTACATTTTTATCTACCACATCCTTCAGCAAGGAGTCCCAAAGGAAAGCTTTCTATTAGTAAGGAGAAAATGAAGCTCTGGAAGAGATTGTAACTTGCAGTGATCTTTTAGTTTATGTCTCTGAGAAGAGGATGGACAACTACTTGTCTGAAACAGTATAGTATAACATGACTTGGACAAGCAGATGAATTACTTCGTATTTTACTGTTGTTCTGGGATGTTTTCTTCTTCAATACTCAGAAAACCCTCTCCAAAATGCTAAATTGTTTCTCACCTCAGATTCTCTGAAATCAGTTTAGTTGTTCTCTCTTCCCTCTGCTATATTTTGCAGTGATGCTGCAGCAGTTTGGGACAACAGAGCTTGTCTTAAATCTTGCCTAGTAAATTTAACACCAAGGAGATACCACTGACAAAGAGGACAACTTCACTTGATCAGACACTGCCAGAATTGTATCATTTTGACATTTTGTACATTGCCAATAACTAAAGCTGTGAAGCAGACAACAGACACAACTGCTGTGTTGAGAAAGATTTATAGTAATATTCATAAAGGATGAACTTATTAGCTTGTTAGATAAAAGTCTGTTAGGGAGTAGCCAAGATTCATGGGTTTTTAGAAGAAGATCTTGTCAGAAACATGTGAAGGGATTAATCAAGTAGCAAGTGGGACAAAGAAATTAGAGACTGCGATGCTATAGATCTGATTGACTGAGATCTGAGTAAGGCTTTGATAAAGTTTCACAGAAGATGATATGCAAATTCAAATATATCAGAGTCAATGAGGGGATGGTAAAAATGGATGAAAAACTGAAAAGAAAAATGCTGCATAAATGAGCACAAACTAGCTTAGAGAATAGGAACAAGTAAAGACTCCTGGATTCATTAATTTGCCATTTAGAAAATATTCCAGGATTTATTCAGATTCTTACTCACACTGAATATATGTCCACTATTTCAGAGAAATGGCTGGAGATCCAACAATGTAGTATACTTCTACATCTGAGGAAATTTTCTGCTTCCCTGTGAGAAAGAGAGAGAAAAGGAGCCAATAGAATGCAATTTCTTTCATTTCAAGACACAAATATTGAACAGATAAATCCATTTTTAGAAGTGTTTTTTACCTTTGAAGTATGTGTGACTGACTTTTGAACATAAATATGGTTGGCATAAACTGAAAGCAAGATGAAATTACTCCAGTGTTTTTCATCTCATTTATGCAGTTATATATAAGGGTAACTGTGCTGACTTGTGCTACTACTTTAATTCTCTCTTTTGAAGGATTTCCCCTTTACACCACCTTAAAATGCCCACTTTCTCAGTAAGAGTTCTGTCTTTCAATTTACCTGCAAGTCTTCTTTCAGTTTTTAAATACCAAATTGTGAGGGCAGTATGTGACCATACAGAGGTGCATTGCTCTTAAGAAAATCTCTACTTCTGGAAAATCTCCTCTCTCCTTATATGGGGAGAAAGTCTCAGAGCCAAACGATAGAAACATCATCTGCTACATGGAGGTTTGGGCTACCATTCAGTCCCAGCTCTAATTTGCCCTTTGAAGAGTCAGTTGATGCTTTGCCTCAGTGCTCTCTGTATAAACGTGAGAATGACATGGAGTTATAGTGTAGATGTAATCAGATAATGAGGCATTTAACACTCTGCCATAAGGTGGGAAAGCATGCTAATTAATGCAGACTTTATAAACAAACTCGGGTCTTGGAAGAATCACACTGTATCCAGTCTTTTATTGTTTTAGAAAGGGGATGTATGTACCAAAAGGGTATTATATGCCATAATCCTTTCTGATTTGTATTGGTGAATGAATTTGCAATGGGACACACTGTAACAGTGCTAGCGTATATGAGATTAATTTACAGTCATCCACAGAAGTGAATACATAATAAGGCATATGCAGAGTCTTTTTATTCAACAGGATCACAAACTTCTGCAGGTGCTGAAGAAATGTTTCTCTGAGCTCTGGGCAAGGAATGTAGCCTGTCCTCAGTCAATGACACAGAAACGTGTTAAGATCTACGCATTAATTTTTTTGCTAAAAGTCCCTATTCTTCATATTCTCAGTATACCTCCACTGACATCAAGTGTACAGCATAGACTCAAACAGAACAGAAACAGTACTACTTTAAATCTAGATCTTCTCTGATGAAGTTCTGGATGCCCCATGAATTAGAACTGGGACTGACATCAGACCAACTCTTTGTGAAACCAAACCAAGGCCAGGGAGGCAAAAAGAGGGCAGTGCAGTACTCTTGCATCTTGTATGACCTTGATTCTACATGAAAAGTCTGTAGTTTCCATCCTCTACAGACCAAAAAAAAAAAAAAAAATTTGTTTCACTGCAATGCCACATTGCAATGAAATGTCTCCCAGTACAGGCCCATATAAATTTTCATTCAGCATGAATTTATTCTTTTCCTTTTGTTTTGTTTTATTGAGATCAAGACAGGTAAACCCTTTTTAAATGTCAAAGAAGCTCATAATGATCATTTTGAATTCTGTATCACAACTTGGTTAATGGGAATATTACAAATACAGCAGTCCCATGTCAATTATGGTCAACTATCTTGATGTGGATAGCGGTGTGTGTGAAAACTTTTTTGACGCTCTGGAACTGTCCTGACATGTTTGAGCCATTTCATGATCATCTCTAGTTTTATTTAAGTAAATAACTTGAAAAATGCAGATTAGATGAAAATCAGCCTTCATTTCTAAGTGGCTTTGAATAAAAAATTAAAATTATTCTACTAATGAGCTTATCATTTGATTTTACCAGATGATCAATCTTATTTTGCTTTTGTTCAGTTGTAAGTGTAATATAACAACTGGAATATAGAACTCCCAAGTTAAGGAAATGCTTAATAATAAGGGTTGACTTGATAGAGAAACGAGTACTTGTTCTGCTAGATACTTCTATTCAGAAAACTTGTTCATGCTGAGCCTATCCTCGTTAGGTCAACACTCTATTCCAACAATATGCTAATCAATGCCTTTCCAAACAACAAACTCACAGTTATTTTTCTCCTGTGGGGAAAGTCAAAAAGCCTATAAAGCTTTTATTGACTTAAGGCTCAGGGTTTAGAAACAACTTGCTGAGTTCTGAGAGTTGTATTGTCTGAATTCAGTACCAAGATGCTGGTGAGTGAACAGTTTTCTCCTTTCTGGTAGATGTCACAAGTCAATAAGAACTACCTCATGGGCATAAAATAAATTTGACCAGTCAAAAAAAGTCATTTGGCAGCTAGTTCTATATATAACCTGAGTGATTCTTTTTAAAAAACAATTGTAAAGTAGCAGTAGCTACACATTTCCTACTTGTTCTTCCATACACATCATCTGTCAGAAAGAAAAACATATTTAGAGAAAAGGGAGATATTCACTTGAAAATGCCATGAAAACCGTTGTCAATTTTTTTCATTTTTAATTTTGTCATTAGAAAGGGAAAATACCATTTGCATGAGATGCCTAGCTGAGGCCAAGGTGACTTCGCTGTTCCCAGGTGACCAAGAAAACCAATGGCATCCTGCTCTGCATTAGAAATAGCAGAGCCAGCAGGGCCAAGTGATTGTCCCTCTGTTTTCACACTGGAGGGAACACATTTCAAAACTCGTGTTCATTTTCAAACCCTTCACCACAAGAACATGCTTTGTTTCACATGTGTTATCACCAGCTGTGCAAAAGATTCTTTTCCTTGTATCGTAATCAGTCAGTCATATCATATGAAAGTCCTAATGTAAAGAAATTTCTTTCTTAAGGTAAGAATTTAAGCTACTGTACCTCAACCAGTGTTTGCCTATGAATCATTATTATAAAGTTTAATCCTAATACCTTGGCCATAGCAAAACCTATTTCCCCTTTCTTTGGGAAGGCAGGGGAAGTTGAGGGAGATGGGTCATTTTTTCAATATTTAATAGTAAAGTACAGATAGTATAAAAATCATAAAGTATGCAGATTGATTTATTAAAAATTTAGTCAATTTCCACATGAACAGTTTGATTACAGTTAAAGTGAAAATTATACAGACTTGAATCATATGATTTTGTTTAAATTATAGATTCTTCCAAGAAGTTTCACAGAGACAACTTACATGTTTGCCATCTACTTGCTACTGAGATCTTTATATTAGCCAAGAAGTCAAAGTATTAACTGGCCCAGAGAATAAAAATGTCTGAATGATTTGTCACAAAGGACAGAGAAATACTGAGGAGGATTCACATAAAAGTTACTGGTCTATGGCAAGTGACATAGTCACATCTTCTTCTTCAAGGGCATCAGTTTATCTTCTGTCACAAAGTTAAAAAAACAAACAAGCAAACAAACAAACCAACTCTCAACTTTTCTGTCCATTGTCTGATATTTCTGGAGACTATCTTAACTGTTACCCATTTTAAACCATCCTGCTACATATAAGTAAAACTACTCCCATTGGGTTTATTTAAGAGAATAAATACTTTGTTCTAAGTTGGGAATCCTGAACAACATTTTCTGCTCAAAACTGAACTAAAACAAATCAGTTTAGTTTTTTTGTTTGTTTGTTTGTTTGTTTGTTTTTTACAGTTTTTATCTGCTTGTTATTACTATGTGTAATTTAAATGTCACATCTCAAAAACTAATGGACTTATAATTAAACAGCAGGAGCTATTAATAACTGTTTTGCATTTAAAGGAAGCCTATGACTAAAGGCATTTTTTTCATCTAATAATGTTGAAGCAAATGCCTATATTTACAACATGTAAATATTTCTGAATAGATTCTTTTCTGATATCTAACATTTTTAACTATATACACCTTAACATGGAAGAATATACTCAGAAGGCTATGCCAAGGTATGTCTCCTGTTCACTTAAAACTGGATGAGACTTAAAGTCTCATCTTTTCCATCTCCTCTCTCCTTCAAGATACTGAGCCAGAATTCAAGATCAGGATCTATACAATTCCATCTAGACATAAAAACTAGATAAGCATGCTTTATTCTTCTAAATGTTGATAACATAAATAACCACAGTTTCTAATAGGGAGTAAATTTGCAAATATTTGCAAGCAGCACAACTCATCTCTTCCCCAGTGCCATTTCCCATCCTGGGAGTAGCACTAACCAAGCTTTACTGCTTGCTAAAAGTAAGCTCTTAAGAAAGGGACTGCTATTTTAATTTATGTATACATTTACAGTCTTTCACCTTGAAAATAAATGTTTGTATTGGAAAAAAAGGAAGAATCCTGCAGTTTTATCTGCTATCTTAGTCTGTACAAGCTTAATGCAAAATACCTTGAACAATGACCCAGGATATTCTTCCCAGAACACTGAAGCACTGCTTAAATGCAGGTCCATGTAACTGGAACTTGTAAATGTGGATCTGGAGTTACAAGTTTAAGGGTTTTACATATAATTGAGAAATACATGTGCTTAATAGCTTTGGAAAACTGAAATTTGACCCCATTTCTTTAAGACACATATGAAATTATTTCATTCCATATTTTATCATACTAATTTAGATTGTTTTTGCTATTTATTTTAAAAGTTTATATATTGAATTCTTGGGATTTGTTTAAAATAGTTGTTTGATATGACTGACTCATTTATCACATCCTCAATAGCATGGCAATGATGGGAAGAGAAATATCTGTTAGGACTTAGGTTTGAGGTGCAAATGTAAGGAATGAGAAGATTAATTTGATAAAATAATAGGAAGAGCAATGCCTTGGAAAATTATTAATGTTTGCAGATAGAATGTGGAAAAGGATTAAAGTAGGAAAAGGAGTTAAACTTCGAGAACCAGAATATATATTTATAAATCAGAACAAGCAACAGAATAAGAATTAGTTGAACTGTAGGAAGAAAAAAGAAGGATATCATAGCAATATTAGCCATCTTCTTATGCCTAAAGATGGCATTCAGGTGCAGCACTTTTTTCCCTGAAAATGTTGGTATATGAGAGAACCAGCATGGCTTCACCAAGGGCGAATCCTGCTTGACAGATTGGCCTTCTATGATGGTGGCACTGCATCAAAGAACAAATGAAGAACAGCTGATGTCATCTATCTGGACAACAGTAAGGCCTTTGACATGGCAACACACAACATCCTTCTCTCCAAACTGGAAAGGTATTGATTTGATGGGTACACTGTTCAGTAGATGAAGAACTGCCTGCAGGATCAAGTCCAGAGAATGGTTGTCAATGGCTTCTTGTTTGGATGGAGATAGGTGATGAGTGGTGTCCCTCAGGAGTCAGTGCTAGGGCCGATACTCTTTAATATCTTCATCAGTGTCACTGACAGTGCAGTCAAGTGCACCCTCAGCAAGTTTGCTGATGACTCCAAGCTGTGGGGTGCAGTTGATGCACCAGAGGGATGGGATGCCATTCAAAATGACCTAGACAGGCTTGAGCAGTGAGCCCAGGTGAACCTCATGAAATTCAACAGATCCAAATGAAAGGTCTTGCACCTAAATTGAGGCAACCCTCCTTACCAATACAAGTTGAGGGATGAAAGGATTGAGAGCAGTCTTGCTGAAAAAAAGTGGGGGTACTGGTAGATGGGAAGCTGGATATGATGCAGTAATGTGCCCTCACAGCTCAGAAAGCCAACCGTATCCTGGGCTGCATCAAAAGAAGTGTGACCAGCAGGTTGAGGGAGGCGATCCTGCCCCTCTACTCTGCACTGGTGAGGTCTCACCTGGAATATTGGGTCCAGATGCGGAGTCCTCAGTACAGGACAGACACAGACCTGTTGGAGCATGTCCAGAGAAAGGCCACAAAAAATGATCCAAGGAATTGAACACCTCTTCTATGAGGACAGACTGCAAGAGATGGGGCTGTTCATCTTGGAGAAGAGAAGACTGCAAGGTGATCTGATAGCAACCTTTCAATATCTTGAAGGGAGCTACAGGAAAAAAAGGAACAGACTCTTTAGCAGGGTCTGTGGCGATAGTACACAGGGAAATGACTTCAGTCTCAGGAAGGGTAGATATAGGTTAGATGTATGAAAAAAGCCTGCAATTTTATGACAAAAATGGAATAAAATATGCTGAACTTGAATGATTTTCACAGAAAGTAAAATATAGTAAACAGAAAACTACACATTCCAGAGAATGAATACCTCATGGGTCTTAAAACTACTACTGGATATTTTAGAAATAAATAGTGTTAGATCCAAACATACATTGCTTAGAGTAGAATGTAAGTGAAGATTAAGTGCCAGGGTTCAAAATCACAGTTGTGAAAGTTCCAGATTTACTGCTCCTTCTACCTAGAAGTGCTTAAATTGCAGTAGCTTGGTCTTTCTTGGAAAAATTCCCTACCATTCTCATCTCTAACGCTCCTAGAAATGCTAGAATTTTGACAGGATGCACAGCTGATACCAACTTGTACCAACACTCAGCAGAAGCCAGAAACAGCTTCTTTCCAAATTTCCTGAGAAGCTCAAACCAGGCAGTGTTCTCAAAATATTTGATGCATACTAACAGCAGCAGATCCCCTCAAAATCCAATTATGACTTCTGTTACTGTTGTTGAGAACCCTATTTATTTGATTACCAAGTGTTTAGAAAATTTATCTTGGAGAAGTAGCAGATGCAGAAAAGTTCAGTTCTGCTGTGTATCTGATCCTGTGCAATGCTTCTTTTTCCAAGATAAAGATGGATCTTTATTCATCTGCCAATAGTACACACATTGTTCTTGTTGAAATTCTGTTGCAGAACAGTAGTCTTTATTAGGTCAGGAAGAAAGAGTAAACTTGAAGATGAATCCGTAGCCTGGAACACTTACCCGGAATAAGGAAATCCAGATCTCAGCCAAAAGACTGTTGACACAGTTTTGTTTTCCAGAGTCTTCCAAGTAAAATAGTAAAGCAGCCTTTGTACAAGTAAGAGCTGCTGGTATAAATCAACTCTAATAACAAATTGGAAAAGCCTGACATCTACTCGATGTTTTAGAAAACTGTGGTACTCTCTGTCCCTAGAAAACCACTCTCAGCTTTGGAGCCCTGTCTGCATGAGCAGACACAGGCATGTCCCTGCACTGGAAACAAAGGGGATGCTGTTCAAAGCATCACATGGCTTCAAGCAGCATTTCCTGTTACTTGTCCTCACAGTGAAGGTGGAGGATACGTCCGGCCCTGTACTTAGCATACCAGTTATGCTAGATCCTGTTCTGAAATCTTCCGGTGTTCTTCTTGACACCAAACATAGTCCTGGATTTCACTTGAAGTTTTCACGTTGGTCTCATTAGAAATGTAGTTTACTGCATATGTACTAAAATACTATGTTTTTAGAGCTATTGTTGAAAGCATGTTGGAGAGTGATTTCTTAATCTGATGGAGCCAGTAAAATGAACCATCTTAATGTTAGGTGAGATAAATAGTCAATCATCAATCGTGATAAGAAATTGTAGCAGACTTGAAGAGGGGAAGGAGGAAAAGTAGAAGAATTTTCATTTACCAAATCTTACTGATATTTCACATGCCAAAATTACTCTTGACATAACACATCACCTAACTCATGCATGTGCTACTGTTCGGAGAGGAAGCTCTATTTGTCAGATTTCTGTGACTTAAGAGCTGAATTCATGATTTTAAGGAAAACCGCTCAAAAAATTTGCTGTTGTTTCTGCATCTGCAGTTACTCATGCTTGTCTCATTGCATGACTAAATACTGCTCCCTCACTGCAGTGTATTTATAACACCTTCAGTGATATATAATACTGTGATACAGTGACATATATATACTGAACATTTAGATTTTACCTGAGGAACATCTGAAGGAGACTATTACTCTTAAGATAGAAGGAAAGAGAAAAATTTAAACAAATTGATGGAAAGGCTGGATGTTAGACTGTGAGGACAAAGTACTCTTCTGTGGATGTATCTGATTGACTTTGGTTACCCCTGACCTGGTAAGTGGGAAGCGCCTCATACGGAAAGAATTGCAAAGGCATCAGTTGATAAAGAATATTGAGAAGTTTGATAATATGGTAGATGGACCAATGCAAAATTTATTGGTTCAGAAATTATAGGAAGTTGAACATTAAAAGCTCAAAAAAAAAAAAAAAAAAAAAAAAAAAAAAAAAAAAAA